>NC_084529.1:0-15000 GCF_024500275.1 Phycodurus eques | reverse complement strand
GCAAAAAGTATTTAGTCAGCCACCAATTGTGCAAGTTTTCCCACTTCAAAAGATGAGTGAGGCCTGTAATCTTCATCATAGGTATACCTCACCTATGAGACACAAAATGAGAAAAAAAAAATGATCCAGAAAATCAACTTGTCTGATTTTTAATGAATTATTTGGTAAATTCCTCAGTAAAATAAGTATTTGGTCACCTACAAACAAGCAGGATTTGTGGCTCTCACAGACCTGTAACTAATTTAAGAGGCTCCTCTGTCCTCCACCCGTTACCTGTATTAATGGCACCTGTTTGAACTTATCAGTATAAAAGACACCTGTCCACAACCTCAAACAGTCACACTCCAAACTCCACCATGGCCAAGACCAAAGAGCTGTCAAAGGGAACCAGAAACAAAATTGTAGACCTTCACCAGGCTGGGAAGACTAAATCTGCAATAGGTAAGCAGCTTGGTGTGAAGAAATCAACTGTGGGAGCAATTATTAGAAAATGGAAGACATATAAGACAGTGTCCGTATATTCATCCAGGCTGCCAGCTGAATTTTCAAAGACACTCCAGTCTGTGCAGTCTTGACAGCTTTGAAGTTCTATCTTGCTTCGTTGGTCACTTTTTCATTGTTTTCACCGTTGGCTTCGCACATTTAAGCTCTTGTCTGTATGTTGGTATTAAGTGAATTAAGCAGTGATCAGACGACCCCAGAGGTGCACGAGGTATGGTACGGTATGAGTTATTTAGCATAGTATAGCAGTGGGCTAAAATGTTTTCTCTGGTAGGACAGTCTATGTGCTGCTTGTATTTAGGGGAAAAAAATATTTTAGCAAATGGCTGTAATATAACAATGAGTGAACGATTTAAAGGCGTCTGAATACTTTCCGTACCCACTGTATTTCTGCAACATTTAGTCAGACATGATCACATACGTGGTGCAGTATCAGTGTAAACGGAACCAAAGTGTGAACACAGGCTAAGTGAAACTTTGCTGGTTTAACAACTTAAAATATCACCATTAAAGCTACTTAGTACTACGTTACAAATACATTCTAAATCCCTTATGCATAGTGAATCTAAAACAACCAATGGCAATGTAGTATTTTGCTCACCTTTTGGACCTTTGTCTGCTCCTTTTCAGACGCCTTCTCTGCCTTTTTGGCTAGTCTCTCCAGTTGTTTAGAAGTGAACTGGTAACCAAAGAGAACATCCATCCATTTTCTGGACTGCTTATCCTCACATAAGCAATTCAAATACATGCCACATTTCTAAATATTGGATACATACCTTCAATTGGAAAAGTGTGTCTGTGGACAGACAAAAACAAAATTAGGATAACTGAATCCATAAAAACAGAACAGTCTGATATTCTAAATGCTTTTGCGCCACAATTAAGCAAAGAGAGGTTTTCCAATTGTTAATTTACTTAACGTATCTGACAACTACAGTGCAGTTTAAAACTAATTTTCTCAGTTTTATGTGGTGAATGATTTGTGATGTCAGACATGTCAAGCTCCCAGACTACGCAGGAATTTCGTCAGGCCTACGGATCAATTTGAAGTCAGCGTAACATTGAGTTGCACACCTGCATCAGCCAAACGTGCACGTAATTCCATTAGCAGAGTATTCTTATTTGTACTATATAAACTTTACAGTACTCCGTGTTGGGAGTGTGGGGATACAACAGTCTGCCAATCAGATGTAGACGAGAACGTTCACTGCTGAGCTAACGACCTGGGCCGCAACCTCCTCTTTAAGGACTGGAGTGTGAGGTTTCTTGGGGGTACGGGAAGTTAAGACTCCCATAAATTTTACACACTTTGTTATATTGCAGCCATTTGTTGAAATCATCTGTTTTTTTTCCCCTCAATGTACTCACAGCACCCCATACCCCAAAGTGATTAAAAACAGACGAGCAATTAATTAATAAACTCCACTTTGAGATCCTTTAATTAACTGTAGTTACTGTAATGTTTAAATCATGACATGGTCCTCAGTTGGAAAAGGGTGGAGTGCCCTCTCCAGGCTGGGGATGAGATCCTGCCCCAAGTGGAGGAGTTCAAATATCTTGGTCTTGTTCACGTGTGAGGGAAGAATGGAACGGGAGATCGACAGGCAGATCGGTGAAGCGTTTGCAGTGATGCAGACTTTGTATTGGTCTGTTGTGGTGAAGGAGTTAAGCCGAAAGGCGAAGCTCTCTATTTACCGGTCGATCTACGTTCCTATCCTCACCTATGGTGACGAGCTGTGGGTTGTGACCGAAAGAACAAGATCCCGGATACAAGCGACTGAAATGAGTTTCCTCTTCAGGATGTCCAGGATCTCCCTTAGAGATAGGGTGAGAGGCTCGGTCATCTGGGAGGAGCTCAGAGTAGAGCCGCTGCTCCTCCGCATCGAGAGGAACCAGATGAGGTGACTCGGGCATCTGATTAGGATGCCTCCCGCGACCCAACCTCGGATAAGTGGAAGAAAATCGATGGATGGAAGGATACTTCTATTAGTTTTATACAACCTTCACGTTTTATTGTTCCGGCCATGTTGTGACGACAAGCTGTTTTTCGGCCATGTTGTGCCTACTAGCTGTTCCCAGCCATGATGTGACTACTATCTCTTTTTTTGATAAGTTGAGTGCAGCTGGACAAAGAATTGTTTTACGTTCCTTTTCTTCTGTCTCTCACTTCTATATAACTGTCTTTCTTTGCACATCAGTAAGGGCTAACAACTCATGACGACTTGTACCATTTCCTCTCTTTGCAAATACTTTTCTCTATTTTGTAATAAAAACCCACAAACACATTGCTTCCTTACTTATTCTGTCAGAAAAAGATTTGCCAAAACAAGGTTTTGAAATAAGTGTTTATTCATGATTTGAATATCAATCAAAATAATTGTGATTACTATTATTTTCCATAATCGACCAGCCCTCGTGTAGCATGCTCTCCCACTTCACACTGCACAGGTGTACAAGCGAAGCAAACCCAAACAAGCATGTCAGATCATACAGTCAATAGCACTCACCATACATAAATTGAAAAATTTACAGCGATCGTATGGGCAGTGATCGGCATCTTTCACTCACACATTATCGGTACTGGAATTGGCAGCATAAAACCCCAAACGGAGCACCCTTAATTATACACAGTGTGCACAATATCAAGATAAAGCATTGTTAGAATGTCAGTGCTTAGTAAATATTTTAATAATTTTGTAATTATTATTTTCAGCATTATTAGAAATTTGTGCAATTACAATGCCTTGATTTTAGGGAGGTTAGGACAGAGTCATCGCCATGAATGCAACTGTACTAATTTCCTGAAGGGGCTTAATACTACTAGCATAAAGACGCTAAATACAAAATAACCACAAAAACATATTTTCTCATGAATATAAGGGGTCAGTGCAAATTCTGACAGGGCCACCAATCAAAAAGGCTTAATGTCGGACCTTGTTACTTAACTGTTCATCCTACATCTACCCTCTTGGTCTCAGTTGGACAAGCTGGGTTCTTCCATTGCTTGTTTTTTGCTCTGCTTTGTTGTTCATAAGTTTTATTCTGTCTGTCAAAGCACTTTGTGAACATGTTTTTAAATGTGCGATATCAATTGTTATCATTATTATTAGGGCGGTGGCATGGTAAGCGACTGGTTAGAGCGTCTGCCTCACAGTTCTGAGGACCAGGGTTCAAATCCCAGCCACGCCTGTGTGGAGTTTGCACGCTCTCCCCGTGCCTGCGTGGGTTTTCTCCGGGCACTCCGGTTTCCTCCCACATCCCAAAAACATGCATGCTTGGTGCATTGACAACTCTAAATTGCCCGTAGGTGTGAATGTGAGTGCAAATGGTGGTTTGTTTATGTGCCCTGCGATTGGGTGGCGACCAGTTCAGGGTGTACCCCGCCTTGCGCCCGAAGATGGCTCGGATAGGCTCCAGCACGCACGCGACCTTAGTGAGGAGAGGCATTATGGAAAATGGATGGACATCTTTGTTCATCTATTTATGCCAGTGAGGCATGGTGACATGCTCTTATATTTGATGGCAGGAAGTACATACAGTAATTAACGTATCTGCTTTTAGTGACATTTTTGTTTGTTGGTGTGCTGTGAGATTTTTCAATTGTAAAATATGTGCCTTGGCTCCATAAAGGTTGGAAATCAGTCCTCTAATCGGGTCACATATTCTAATCTATCAGGTCAAACCAACATTATAACATGACAGAAATAATGGGTGCTAACTTACTGTAATTAAATTACTTTATTGTAATTACATTACTTCACACACACCGGAACTTTAGAGCATGATTCGACAGAACGCTCGGAAAGCCGTTAGTGGTAGGACTAGCTTGCTAGGCTACGTAACGTTTTGTTGTCTGCTTGCGAGCCGTATCGTATTAAAAGTATGTGAACACACCTCAAGCAATCTTTGAATTAAAGTCCTCTGCCGAGCACCGGTGACCACCAACACACGTTTTTCCCCATTTAGTTCTTATAATACACACGACGCGATCGATTGCTGTTGCCGTGGTAACGAGTGTATCCGGTCGCGTTTAAGTTGACAAGATAAAGCCAAGCGATGGTAAAAAACAGGATGCGGTGGTACCGGAATACAATATTTTATTGCACTAGTCTGACATGAAAGACCAAAATTTGTCTTGTAGTCTGATCCACGCATTACGTGTTGTCTGTCCCACGTTTGTTTTTTTTTTTTTTGAATAACTTAATTGGTGGTCAGCTATTTACAGTACTATGTCAAATGACAAGGCTAAAAACAAACTAGCTTTTGGATACAAATATACCATACACGATGGCGACGAGGAGTAAATGTCTTTTGCGGAGCTGATCAATGACGCCATTGATCGGATTGGCGAATTATGACATTAAAGCCGATCAGCATAGAATTCTAATTATTGGCCGATACCAATAAGATCGGTGTAAAGTCAATTTTTATTTTTTTTAGCAAACTCCATGTGGCCTTTCATGTCTCTTGCACTGAGGAGAGGCTTCCGTCGGGCCACTCTGTTATAAAGCCCTGACTGGTGGAGGGCTGCAGTAGTTGACTTTCTAGAACTTTCTCCCACCTCCCGACTGCACCTCAGCCACAGTGATCTTTGGGTTCTTCTTTACCTCTTTCACTAAGGCTCTTCTCCCCCGATTGCTCAGTTTGGCTGGATGGCCAGCTCAAGAAAGGGTTCTGGTTGTCCCAGACGTCTTCGATTTAAGGATTATGGAGGCCACTATGCTCTTAAGAACCTTAAGTGCAGCAGAATTTTTTTTTTGGTAACCTTGGCCAGATCTGTGCCTTGCCACAATTCTGTCTCTGAGCTCTTCAGGCAGTTCTGTTGACCTCATGATTCTCATTTGTGTGAGCTGTAAGGTCTTATATAGACATGTGTGTGGCTTTCTTAATCAAATGCAGCTGGACTCCAATGAAGGTGTAGAACCACCTCAAGCATGATCAGAAGAAATGGACAGCACCTGGGTTAAATATAAGAGTGTCACTGCAAAGGGTGTGAATACTTATGGCTGTGTTATTTAAAAAAAAAAAAAATTCTTCATAAATCTGCAAAGATTTGGGGTGCTGTGTGTACATTAATGAGGGAAATTATTAACTTAAATGATTTTAGAAAATGGCTGCAATATAACAAAGAGTGAAAAGGTTAAGTGGGTCTGAATACTTTCCTTACCCACTGTATCCAAATACTGACGCAGGGCGGCCAAACAAAAATGCACACCACATTTTTCAGTTTTCTATTTGCTTAAAATGTTTTAAACTATCAATTCAACTCCACTTTACAATTATGTGCTAGTTTTGTGTTGGTCGAGCTCGTAATATATGTTCATAAAAATAACATTTTAGTTTGTGGTTGTAAGATGGCAAAATGTGAAAAAGCTCGAGGTAAGAATACTTTTTCAAAGCACTGTATTATACTGTACACAGCATTTGGCAACTTGTTATATATTGAAAAGAAGATGGGGGGGGGGGGAATGACATGCTAAAACGTTTCTCAGGGAGTGACCCACATTATGTCATTTGACGTTGTGTAAACAACTACATCCTAGCTCAAGCTACAAAATAATTACCTGTCACAAAACAGTTATGTTGCTGGTAAGGCTAAAACGATAAATAATTAAAATTATAACCTACCGTCCATGTCGCAACCTATTTGTGGTCGCTTTGTATTGTTTCGCTTCACCGACAATTCGACAGCACTTCCTGGTCTAAATGTGACGTAATCACGTAATTTATTCGAAGCTTGTTCTCCGTTCGTTGGGTTCATCTTCTGGGGTGATACTGCCACCTACAGACTGTGACTGAATATTTCACTTTGCGTCCTTCGACTGTGACCCATTCATAGACAGTACAGTATAGTACTATATATATAGTATATACTTATGGAACCAGATTTGTGCCAAAAAGATGCACACAAGTTTTTAAAGCGATGACTGCTTTTTTGGTTTTCAGTTTTGTTCATTTACGGTTTCAATTTTATTTTTTATTTATTTTTATTCATTTTTTATTTTTTGCAGGCACGGCGGCCTACTGGTTAGAGCGTCTGCCTCAGAGTTCTGAGGACTAGGGTTCAATCCCCCAACCCCACCTGTGTGGAGTTTGCATGTTCACCTTTCCTCCCACATCCCAAAAACATGCATGTTAGGTTAATTGTCCGTAGGTGTGAATATGAGTGCAACTGGTTGTTTGTTTATATGTGCCCTGTGATTGGCTGGCAACCAGTTCAGGGCGTACCCCGCCTCCTGCCCGATGATAGCTGGGATAAGCTCCTGCACTCCCGCGACCCTTGTGAGGATAAGCGGCTCAGAAGATGGATGGATGTACAAACTTCTTTGGAATTGGGGTTGTAAATCGTATAGATCTGATGATTTTATTCCTGGAGGTGGGGTGGGGGGGGATACGTCGTCACTGATGTCATAGGCTGTTTCGTACTCCTTGAACGCTGGCAGCTAGATCCATTCCACGCATCCACCATCAACACACAGATGTAATTGTGAATATTACTCTGCAGCGGACAAATATGCAGCCTGAGGTTCCGCCTATGCCCTCGAAGTCACAGGAGTTGATGAGACCAGAAAAAAAAACTTCGCCACTTCTGCTGTTAAGTCATAGTACTTTTACTCCGTTACAACGATCTAAATGTTGCTCGCTACTTTTATTTATCCAATATTGCTTATTTATCAACTATTTAATGCTCGAAACTACAACTTCGAATTCCGCATTGGGCGGTGTTTGCGTTTTATCTGTCATAAACTGACTTTGCCTCTTTTCCCAACACAACTCTGCTTCCAGCTGGACTATTGCATAACAGGTGTGCGTGTCAAATGCCTCAGTGTGTTCTGTATGTTTGTGAATCCATCCAGTAAAGAATAAACCGTATTGGAAAACTAAGTGATTGTTGCAGTGCATTGTGCAATTAAAGTGAAAAATACCTCAACTTCAAAATAGAAAAGTAATGCACTTATGCCCAAATTGTGGCCTCATAAAAATCAATGCAAACTAATTAAACAACTATGTAAAAATCGTACTACATTTATGGCAAAAGCTGCAGAATCCAAACTTTTTGGGGAATATTTGTTTTCTAAAGTTCTTTGAAAATATAACATTCGAATGAAAGACTTCAATTGTGTGTAGTGACATTGAACCATTCAGTTATTTCAAAAATAAATACTGTGTGATGCAAATTAAACACATTCGACAACCTTTCCTCCTAGTACTAGTACGGCAGACTTCGGGATCACGTGAATGACTTCAATCAAGAACGAGAAATGGACCGTTCTAGGAAATAATTAGGACTTGGTCATCTGATTGGTCGCATTTGGCGCCAAAAGGTACGCAAACTAAGCTGATTGGTTAATGCAGAACATCTAGTTCGGGTTTGGATCGCTTAAACGGCTGAGGCGAGTGACGTTACTGTCTCCATTTGTTCCAGCCAAGGTAAGCACGCTGCTTCATGCTCTCTAGCAATTGTTGTTTTTGCTGTGTCTTGACTTATTTGAGCGTGTTTTTTTCGCTTGAATATGATGGCAACGCTGCTGCTACGTGGTTGCCATTTTGAGCAAAGTTCGAACTTTACTCGACGCCCAAATGAATAATTGACTTAGTGGCGTAGATGGCTTGGCGTTTTACCCTTTACGTGAGTGGCGCGAAGGAGTCTCTAGCGTTTTTGTGGATTTAGCGGTGTCGTAATTTACAATTGCCGCCGTCCTCGTGGCGAGGATTTCGCTTGAATATGACGTCGCCGCCATTTTGTTGAAGTTTGAACTTTACTCGATGGCCAAATGAATAATGGACATCGTGGCGTCGCTGGCTTGGCGTTTTACACTTTGCATATGTGGCGCGAAGCAGTTTTCGAGTGTTTACGTGGCGTTTTAGCGGTGTTATGCACAATTTCCGTCGTCCTCGTGGTGGGAGTGTCGCTTGTATATGATGTCAACGCTGCTGGTACGTGATTGCCATTTTGAGGTTAGGGTTAGGTGAGGGGAACCGAACCCTCCCTCTCCCGGACACAGGGACGTTAGGGTTAGGAGGTTAGGTTAGGGTTAGTTAGTTAGGGTTAGTTAGGTGAGGGGAACCGAGCCCTCCCTCTCCCGGACACAGGGACGTAATCCCCCTTCCAGGATCGGGAGGGGGGTGCACGGTCCTTCCCCCAACGCTCCCCTCCGTCCTCCCGTTCCCGTTCCTGGTGACGCGCCTGTTGGCGTCGTCGTCCATAGTGGACTTGGGTCCACTGTCCATTCCACATCTTTTTGTTTTTTTAATTTATGTGTATATTTATCTTTTATCCAGTAATATGTATTTATTTATTTATTTATTTATTGTGGTGGATTCGCCTTTGCTATATAAATAATAAGGGTTGTTTTCAATTATGCTATCTATTAGGCTAGATCTGTATTGATAATGTATTTTTATATAATTGCAAAAAAAGCCCAAAAAAACATTTTTTACAAAACCCAAAAATAACAAAAAAATGGCCAAATCTGAAATAAGCTGTGACTTCCGGTCCAATTCTGTGTGCCCAGACAACGTTTCGGCTCCTTGAGCCTTCCTCAGGTCTAATGGCACACAGTCACAGCACAGCAGGTTTGCGATGTTCGCACTCCGGTGAACCAACTCGAACTGAGCCAAAATGAGTGCACATCCTTATATAACCTCTGCTGTCTTTGTATTTGCTGTTCTTTTTACAACACTCACATTTAGTTTCACTTTAGAAATTAACCCCATAATGGCCAAATGTTTTGCAATAAATGACTTTATGTCCAACTAAATGATGTATTAATTTGACCTAACCTTGTTTTTATTGTAACATTTGATTATTAATTAGGTTTAATAGTATTAATATTGTTTTTATATATTTTTTTGGTTGTTTTGTAGTTTTTTTGTAGTTTTTCAGTTTTTTTTCTTTTTTTATGCCATTTAACTTATATGAACTATGGTTTAACTGTTCTTAACTCTTTTGACCCTTATTGATCCTTTTTAATAACTTTTTAATAACCTTTTAATAACTTTTTGACTTTTTAATAACTTTTTAACTTTTTAGTAACTTCAATGACTATTTAATAACCCTTTTAACCATATTTAGATTAGGATTACAGATAGGGTTAGTTTTTGAGTTTATTTATGGTTAGGGCTACAGTCACAATTTGGTTAAGATTAGGAGTAGAATAGGGTTAGTGATAGAATTATAACTAGATTTAGAGTTCACGCCTAGGGTTAGCAGAGATAGCTAGGGTTAGGGTTACTTCATATAGCTAGGGTTAGAAAAAGGTAGGGTTAGACGAGTTATGATTAGGGCTACAGTCACAATTAGGTTAAGATTAGGAATAGAATAGGGTTAGTGGTAGGATTAATCTAGATTTTTTGGTTCACGCCTAGGGTTGTCAGAAAAAACTAAGGTTAGGGTTACTGCATGCAGCTAGGGTTGCTTACAGCTCGGGTTAGAAAAAGATAGGGTTAGACGAGTTATGATTAGGGCTACAGTCACAATTTAAAACAAACTGAGGCTTCTAGGCATGTCCCCCTTTTTTTTCCTTTTGCTCTTTTTTTTAAAAAAACATTTTAACTTGTGTTAAAAGTAACATAACTTCAAAATTAACCCTATGTTGTTATCTTTTACTACTAAATGCATTACATAACCTATATTTTAACTGTATTTAACCATTTCAACTAAAATTTTAACTTTATTTATATCTTTTAACTGTTTTAGTTTTTTAATATGTTTTATAGTTTTTATAATGTTTTTGGGTTTTTTTAATGTTATATCGTTTTTTTCATTTTAATAGGAACCCTATATACCCCTATGTATAGTTTCTATCCCTATATTCTATATTGTAATACTCTCATCTTTTTAGCAATGTAATTGTTTTTATGCATAGAATTCCCGTTAGTATGATTAAATTTAGGGCCCCCCCTGTAGTGTTAAGGTTAGGGTTAGAGTAGGATGAGGGCTAGGATTCCAATTAGAGTTAGTGAGGTTAAATTTGGGGTTACCGATTAGGGTTAGGGTTAGCGTGAGATAGGGGATAGAATTCCAGTTAGGGTTAGGGTTAGGGTTAGGGTTAGAGATAGGATTCCAGTTAGAGTTAGTGAGGTTAAATTTAGGGTTCCCAGTAGGGTTAAGGTGCGAGTGGGATGCAGAATAAGATTCCAATTAGGGTTAAGTGGTTAAGTTTAGGGTCCAAGTTAGGGTTAGGGTTAGAATGGGATAGGCGTCCAATTTAGGGTTAGGGTTAGGGTTAGGGTTAGGGTTAGGGTTAGGGTTAGGGTTAGGGTTAGGGTTAGGGTTAGGGTTAGGGTTAGGTTAGGGTTTAGGGTTAGGGTTAGGGTTAGGGTTAGGTTAGGGTTAGGGTTAGGGTTAGGGTTAGGGTTTAGGGTTAGGGTTAGGGTTAGGGTTAGGGTTAGGGTTAGGGTTAGGGTTAGGGTTAGGGTTAGGGTTAGGGTTAGGGTTAGGGTTAGGGTTAGGGTTAGGGTTAGGGTTAGTTAGGGTTAGGGTTAGGGTTAGGGTTAGGGTTAGGGTTAGGGTTAGGGTTAGGTTAGGGTTAGGGTTAGGGTTAGGGTTAGGGTTAGGGTTAGGGTTAGGGTTAGTAGGGTTTAGGGTTAGGGTTAGGGTTAGGGTTAGGGTTAGGGTTAGGGTTAGGGTTAGGGTTAGGGTTAGGGTTAGGTTAGGGTTAGGGTTAGGGTTAGGGTTAGGGTTAGGGTTAGGGTTAGGGTTAGGGTTAGGGTTAGGGTTAGGGTTAGGGTTAGGGTTAGGGTTAGGGTTAGGGTTAGGTTAGGGTTAGGGTTAGGGTTAGGGTTAGGGTTAGGGTTAGGGTTAGGGTTAGGGTTAGGGTTAGGGTTAGGGTTAGGGTTAGGGTTAGGGTTAGGGTTAGGGTTAGGTTAGGGTTAGGTTAGGGTTAGGGTTAGGGTTAGGGTTAGGGTTAGGGTTAGGGTTAGGGTTAGGGTTAGGGTTAGGGTTAGGGTTAGGGTTAGGGTTAGGGTTAGGGTTAGGGTTAGGGTTAGGGTTAGGGTTAGGGTTAGGGTTAGGGTTAGGTTAGGGTTAGGGTTAGGGTTAGGGTTAGGGTTAGGGTTAGGGTTAGGGTTAGGGTTAGGGTTAGGGTTAGGGTTAGGGTTAGGGTTAGGGTTAGGGTTAGGGTTAGGGTTAGGGTTAGGGTTAGGGTTAGGGTTAGGGTTAGGGTTAGGGTTAGGGTTAGGGTTAGGTTAGGGTTAGGGTTAGGTTAGGTTAGGGTTAGGGTTAGGGTTAGGGTTAGGGTTAGGGTTAGGGTTAGGGTTAGGGTTAGGGTTAGGGTTAGGGTTAGGGTTAGGGTTAGGGTTAGGGTTAGGGTTAGGGTTAGGGTTAGGGTTAGGGTTAGGGTTAGGGTTAGGGTTAGGGTTAGGGTTAGGGTTAGGGTTAGGGTTAGGGTTAGGGTTAGGGTTAGGGTTAGGGTTAGGGTTAGGGTTAGGGTTAGGGTTAGGGTTAGGGTTAGGGTTAGGGTTAGGGTTAGGGTTAGGGTTAGGGTTAGGGTTAGGGTTAGGGTTAGGGTTAGGGTTAGGGTTAGGGTTAGGGTTAGGGTTAGGGTTAGGGTTAGGGTTAGGGTTAGGGTTAGGGTTAGGGTTAGGGTTAGGGTTAGGGTTAGGGTTAGGGTTAGGGTTAGGGTTAGGGTTAGGGTTAGGGTTAGGGTTAGGGTTAGGGTTAGGGTTAGGGTTAGGGTTAGGGTTAGGGTTAGGGTTAGGGTTAGGGTTAGGGTTAGGGTTAGGGTTAGGGTTAGGGTTAGGGTTAGGGTTAGGGTTAGGGTTAGGGTTAGGGTTAGGGTTAGGGTTAGGGTTAGGGTTAGGGTTAGGGTTAGGGTTAGGGTTAGGGTTAGGTTAGGTTAGGGTTAGGGTTAGGGTTAGGGTTAGGGTTAGGGTTAGGGTTAGGGTTAGGGTTAGGGTTAGGGTTAGGGTTAGGGTTAGGGTTAGGGTTAGGGTTAGGGTTAGGGTTAGGGTTAGGGTTAGGGTTAGGGTTAGGGTTAGGGTTAGGGTTAGGGTTAGGGTTAGGGTTAGGGTTAGGGTTAGGGTTAGGGTTAGGGTTAGGGTTAGGGTTAGGGTTAGGGTTAGGGTTAGGGTTAGGGTTAGGGTTAGGGTTAGGGTTAGGGTTAGGGTTAGGGTTAGGGTTAGGGTTAGGGTTAGGGTTAGGGTTAGGGTTAGGGTTAGGGTTAGGGTTAGGGTTAGGGTTAGGGTTAGGGTTAGGGTTAGGGTTAGGGTTAGGGTTAGGGTTAGGGTTAGGGTTAGGGTTAGGGTTAGGGTTAGGGTTAGGGTTAGGGTTAGGGTTAGGGTTAGGGTTAGGGTTAGGGTTAGGGTTAGGGTTAGGGTTAGGGTTAGGGTTAGGGTTAGGGTTAGGGTTAGGGTTAGGGTTAGGGTTAGGGTTAGGGTTAGGGTTAGGGTTAGGGTTAGGGTTAGGGTTAGGGTTAGGGTTAGGGTTAGGGTTAGGGTTAGGGTTAGGGTTAGGGTTAGGGTTAGGGTTAGGGTTAGGGTTAGGGTTAGGGTTAGGGTTAGGGTTAGGGTTAGGGTTAGGGTTAGGGTTAGGGTTAGGGTTAGGGTTAGGGTTAGGGTTAGGGTTAGGGTTAGGGTTAGGGTTAGGGTTAGGGTTAGGGTTAGGGTTAGGGTTAGGGTTAGGGTTAGGGTTAGGGTTAGGGTTAGGGTTAGGGTTAGGGTTAGGGTTAGGGTTAGGGTTAGGGTTAGGGTTAGGGTTAGGGTTAGGGTTAGGGTTAGGGTTAGGGTTAGGGTTAGGGTTAGGGTTAGGGTTAGGGTTAGGGTTAGGGTTAGGGTTAGGGTTAGGGTTAGGGTTAGGGTTAGGGTTAGGGTTAGGGTTAGGGTTAGGTTAGGGTTAGGGTTAGGGTTAGGGTTAGGGTTAGGGTTAGGGTTAGGGTTAGGGTTAGGGTTAGGGTTAGGGTTAGGGTTAGGGTTAGGGTTAGGGTTAGGGTTAGGGTTAGGGTTAGGGTTAGGGTTAGGGTTAGGGTTAGGGTTAGGGTTAGGGTTAGGGTTAGGGTTAGGGTTAGGGTTAGGGTTAGGGTTAGGGTTAGGGTTAGGGTTAGGGTTAGGGTTAGGGTTAGGGTTAGGGTTAGGGTTAGGGTTAGGGTTAGGGTTAGGGTTAGGGTTAGGGTTAGGGTTAGGGTTAGGGTTAGGGTTAGGGTTAGGGTTAGGGTTAGGGTTAGGGTTAGGGTTAGGGTTAGGGTTAGGGTTAGGGTTAGGGTTAGGGTTAGGGTTAGGGTTAGGTTAGGGTTAGGGTTAGGGTTAGGGTTAGGGTTAGGGTTAGGGTTAGGGTTAGGGTTAGGGTTAGGGTTAGGGTTAGGGTTAGGGTTAGGGTTAGGGTTAGGGTTAGGGTTAGGGTTAGGGTTAGGGTTAGGGTTAGGGTTAGGGTTAGGGTTAGGGTTAGGGTTAGGGTTAGGGTTAGGGTTAGGGTTAGGGTTAGGGTTAGGGTTAGGGTTAGGGTTAGGGTTAGGGTTAGGGTTAGGGTTAGGGTTAGGGTTAGGGTTAGGGTTAGGGTTAGGGTTAGGGTTAGGGTTAGGGTTAGGGTTAGGGTTAGGGTTAGGGTTAGGGTTAGGGTTAGGGTTAGGGTTAGGGTTAGGGTTAGGGTTAGGGTTAGGGTTAGGGTTAGGGTTAGGGTTAGGGTTAGGGTTAGGGTTAGGGTTAGGGTTAGGGTTAGGGTTAGGGTTAGGGTTAGGGTTAGGGTTAGGGTTAGGGTTAGGGTTAGGGTTAGGGTTAGGGTTAGGGTTAGGGTTAGGGTTAGGGTTAGGGTTAGGGTTAGGGTTAGGGTTAGGGTTAGGGTTAGGGTTAGGGTTAGGGTTAGGGTTAGGGTTAGGGTTAGGGTTAGGGTTAGGGTTAGGTTAGGGTTAGGGTTAGGGTTAGGGTTAGGGTTAGGGTTAGGGTTAGGGTTAGGGTTAGGGTTAGGGTTAGGGTTAGGGTTAGGGTTAGGGTTAGGGTTAGGGTTAGGGTTAGGGTTAGGGTTAGGGTTAGGGTTAGGGTTAGGGTTAGGGTTAGGGTTAGGGTTAGGGTTAGGGTTAGGGTTAGGGTTAGGGTTAGGGTTAGGGTTAGGGTTAGGGTTAGGGTTAGGGTTAGGGTTAGGGTTAGGGTTAGGGTTAGGGTTAGGGTTAGGGTTAGGGTTAGGGTTAGGGTTAGGGTTAGGGTTAGGGTTAGGGTTAGGGTTAGGGTTAGGGTTAGGGTTAGGGTTAGGGTTAGGGTTAGGGTTAGGGTTAGGGTTAGGGTTAGGGTTAGGGTTAGGGTTAGGGTTAGGGTTAGGGTTAGGGTTAGGGTTAGGGTTAGGGTTAGGGTTAGGGTTAGGGTTAGGGTTAGGGTTAGGGTTAGGGTTAGGGTTAGGGTTAGGGTTAGGGTTTAGGGTTAGGGTTAGGGTTAGGGTTAGGGTTAGGGTTAGGTTAGGGTTAGGGTTAGGTTAGGGTTAGGGTTAGGGTTAGGGTTAGGGTTAGGGTTAGGGTTAGGGTTAGGGTTAGGGTTATGGTTAGGGTTAGGGTTAGGGTTAGGGTTAGGGTTAGG